>NW_016690519.1:278059-321273 GCF_001604755.1 Lepidothrix coronata | reverse complement strand
TTCCACACAGCTAGATACTGCTGCTATTAACACCCTGACCAGCAGTAACCTCTTGTGTCTGTATTGAGCTTTAAATACTGTTTTACATGCTCAGAGTAAAAAACGAATGAACAAACAAACGAAAAAATGCTCTTTAGACCACAGAGGGTTCTAGGTCTTCTTCTTTACATAACAAGGGTTTGTTTTTCCCCCTGTATAGGGCAAGGAAATCACTCTGCTACCGTAGCTTTGCAGATGGCATCAGGAAATGTTTCTTTTAGTTTTTGCTTGGCTTCCTGTACTGGGGATAATCCTTAGTTTGCATCAAGCTACCTGATCTGTTCTCTCTTGTAGAGTGGGCCATGGTACACCTTCAGCAGGGTAGCTGCAATGGGACAGCTCAGGTTAGCATCACCTAAAGTCACAGTAACAGCCAAATGGAATTGTGGCAGCAGCGTAGACCAAATGCTAAATAACATTTACAAAACCTAAATAAAGTGACTAGGCCCAAAGGCAATGTATAAGACAGCATTTGGCAATTGCTCTTTTTAAGGAGGTATATTTTTAATGGTATTTTTATATCATGCAGATATTGCAAATATGAATTGCTCACCAGTGAACACTCATCTTGCAAAGATTCCAGCACTAACTGGATCTTACTTTCTCACATAAAAGGAATATATCACAGAAAAAATAGAACTATATCCCACATGGTCAAAGTTCAGCAGAAATTAAAATCTTAAATATCTCCCATTTATTGCTCTGTTATCTGGTGAAGTTAGAGAGCCTGGAAAGATGCCAGTTAGCAACTAGTGTGCAGGAGAGTGACTGTCTTTTCTTGTTGTTTTTAAAGACAGATGTATTTAGCAAGGGAACTGTCCTCATGCAGGATTGTCTTGAACAGGACAGAAAACCATTATAATTTATTTTTATCATATTATCAGTTAAAATTTGTGAATGTCTTGGGGTCTCAGCCAGACTGGGGTTCTATTGCATAAGGCCCAGTGCAGACAGGGAGTCTGTGAAGAGTCGCAGGCTTTGCACCTTTAGTCTGAAAAATTTTATCTGAAAACCATAGCTGCCACACAGAGATTACTGCCTGAGAATCTCACTTTATTTTTAAAGGAGTATGTTTCTCACCCACAGTGCCTGGAAATGAAAGTTCTAAATGCTCCAGCACCAGAACACACATAAAAAGACTGTAAAATGAAATTGTCTGCTTTCATGGTGTTAAGTCAGTCCTGTGATTGATTGAGAAAGGAGAGGGTGTCAGGAAGGGAAGGTGTTATTCAAGGTTTCTGAATGCTGGAGTCAGGCAGAACTGCAGGTCATTGTGCTTCCTCCCCATTCCAAAATTTAGTAATTTTAAGCAGACACCATCTCAATCAGATCAATCTGTAGCCAGAATATTGGCCAGTAACAACCAGTTCTCCGAAACCAGCATCTGTAGGCTGCTGTGCCATGACATAACAGAACACTGATACCCAAGGACATTCAGGGATATTTCATATGCTAAAAAATTCAATTCACATACCCTTATAATCGTGCATTCCTGCTTCTGGTCTTTGTGAGAGCTATTTCTCCAATGTCCGTTCTATTTCACTTTGGCTTGTGGTAGCTTTGCGTTGCCACCCACCCAGAACTCATAGTCACTCATATTCACCTTCATTTTAGCAGCCTGGCCTTCTGAGTGCACAAACCAGCCTGATGCCAGTGAATTTCTGCATGGGCACAAAGTTCCTGATGCTTATTCTCTGCATCGTTTCTACCGCAGCAGTTCTCAGGCATGAGGAGACACTATTTTATTTCCTTTGCTGCTTTGAAGACGAGCCATATTGGTGTTTACTGGACCTCTTACTTCAATATGTAGGCCCCACAGTTCAGAGAAAAATGGCTTCCATATGTTTTATTTCCTGACAGTCTCCTTTGGCCACTGCTCAGAAACACATGAGTTATTGCCAGGCACCAAGCCAGTATGGCCTTCAGGTCAGCTGGTATGGACTCTACATGACTAAGTCAGAGATGGGGGAGGCTTTGGAGGTTGAAAAGTTATTTTTCACATAAATCCCCTTGTGGGGCTTATCTTGGATTTAAACTTTGCTATCTGAGCAACAAGGTTAATCCAGTAAATTGGGCTTGAAGAGACAAGATTTAGGTAAATGAAGGGACAAAGAAAGCTACAGCTCACAAATGAAATCAAAACTCATGTTGTATTTGTTTGAAATTTATGGGTAATCTTTTGAAAGGAGAGAAATTTTTGAATGTCTTTGAGATTTTACTTAGTTTCCCCTTCCAAAGAAAACAGAATCATAGTTTATATTTCTAACAAGATCACATTTAGAGCCTTTCAGATTTCAGACACCTTCTTCTCGTTTTTTGTTTACTTGTTTGTTTGTTTGTTGTGTGTGTGTGTGGGGTTGTTTGGTTTGGGCTTGCCCCCCCCTCCCCCCTTTTTGTGTTTGTGTTGTATTGCTCTGATTTTTCACTCATCTTTCTACATTTCCTTCTGGACTGCAAAGCTAGTACTGCCTACCGACATTATCAGCCAGTTTCTCAAATGCTGAACTCAGACTTTGTCTTTCAGGGTTCTTTAGTACTGGCTTTAACATTGTGTCTATAAGAATGGTCCTGTGATGCCACCTTCCTCTGAGGAGCCACCTGTAATCCCCTCAAGTGGTGCGCTGAAAGACTCAGGAGCTTTTGTTCTGAAGCAGCTCAGCATTCATGGGACGAGGACATTTCAAAGAACATGAGGCAATTGTGGAGCTGGAGGTGGTAACTCTTGTGTTTGTACATCAGAATAAAAACTGGGAACACCCAACACCTGCAGAGAGAAAGATGGACTGGAAAATATTCTATTCATGTGCATTTGTTCTAAGTTTCTGTTTGTTCTCCACCCTTTCATCACCCGTATTTTTCCTTATTGTCTTTTCGGATCAGCAAACCAAGTTAAATATTGGTCAATGGACCTGATTTTTCACTCTGTCTTCTTACACGGGTAAAACTAGAGTTACAGTGGCCAAGAGGACTATTCTATCACCTGATTCATGTAGTTTTGATTAATGGATTGTAGGAATGGCATACTAGGTCTTGCCTTGCATCATGTAATTGATGTTAGACCAGTTTAATGAAAACCCATGAGAAGGAGGGCACAACAGAGGGTTCCTTTTCTCTGGTATTCACTTTCTTTTGCTGTCACTCTGCAATTTAGGAACTTCCTGTAGTGGAGGCTGTGCTCAGTTTAATCACCACTGATGAAAGGAAGCCAGACCAGTGCTGGGATCTAAGCAAAAGCCCCTGTGTTTCAGCACACTTAGATGCATGCTTAGCTTACACCAAGGGTGGAAACTGCCCTGCTTTTCTGTGAAATGACCTGGGGATCTACAAAGGTCTGGTCTCTCAAATCCATCACCTGGTGTCAAAGTGGGATTACATCACCTCTGCTGCAGCATACCCACACCAGCTGGAGAGTCAATCCTGTTTGCTCTCACACATTCACAGACTGCTTGAACAGCATTTTCCCCTTTCATGGGTAAAGGAGTGGCTGTTTGGTTTCTTAGCAGCATGTTCGGGTAAAAAGGGGAGCTGCGTGTAGAGAAAGGCACTTATTGTAACTTGTGTTTGCACTGAAAATTTTGAAAGCACAGTGCAAACAGGGACATCAAATATGAGCTATATCTCAAATATGGTCTTAAGTCTGAGAAGTGTGAGAGAGAGATGACCTCTACCTTGCTGGATGTTAGCGTTGCTAACAGGACTAACATAACATCTTCAGTTGTGTATAGACATCATGATGGATGGTAAACTTTCCAGTTACAAAGTTTGTTGTTTTTTTTTTTCCCCAATTTATAACACTGAGTCATTTAATCCCTGATTAAATCCAATGTTTATCCACAGTGTACCAAACTGTACATTATGTATGCTTTTTTTTTTTCCTAAAGAAACCATAAAAGACATGTGAGAAGCAAGGAATAATATAAATAATCCAAAATTTAGAAGTCAAAGTCCTTTACTCTGAAGACATGCCTGGTAAATATTATAAATATGCTCTGTAACTACGTACCGTAGTTTCAGAGAACAGAAGCAGAACAAGAGAAAGGTTGAATCGCAGTGAAGTTAGAATGGGACAGGACAAATAGCCAAGAAATGTCAGCAGGAAAATTATCTCTGCTATTCTGCAGGTGTAAACTCAGGAATCAAAGAAAATATCAGGAGGCAGAGCATCCGTGAAAGAGAGACAAGAAATGAAAGACAGAATGAACTCAAAAGGATGGTGGTCTAAGTTTTCATGATCTATGCTTAGATGCTTCAGTGGCCATGACATCAGTCACAGGGCTCTTCAGTCGTAACAGGGGTGAGCAGGCACTTTCAAAGCACACAGCAAATATACAGGAAGACCTGCTGTTGTGCTTGTCCTAAATGAGTGACAGACTTGAAGAAGTGGGCTTTGGCTAAGTTTGATCTGTCCCTCATATGTCTTTCTCGAGCAGAGACTCTGGTTCCTTGTGTCATGACACTTGGATGAACACTACTCATTCTCTTAGCAGGAATTTAGGTACTGAGCATTGCCTGGCATTGTTTTCCTCAGGGGATTATGATCCTACAAATTAAACACCTAATGACTTTAAAGAAGGAGCTTCTGAAATGAGTAACTACTTGGGAATGGGTCTCAGACCTCTTCACTCACAAGACCATCTTCTATGTCAGCAAAGTAATTAAGTTCAAAAAGAGAGTGAGCTAACTAGTAAAGGGGTTAAAAGCAATGCAGAGAATCTGTTCAATTGAAGATAAACAGATCCAAGACAAAGGTCCTTTTTGAACTAGAGATACTTTTGAAAATTATATAGATGCTCAATTATTCAAATATGAAATTTTTATTGCAGAACTGATACTGCTTTCAGACAAAACTGAAATGCCACAAACATCCCTTTTTGTTATCAGTGCAAATCTTTATTTTGCTACTTCTGTGTTTAGGTGACCAGAAGTAAAGAGGGACAAAGAGCAGTGTCCTTTGAAAGCTTCTCAGTTTTACCTAAGATAAGCAGATACAGCTGTCTCTGAGTTTTCTGTATCATTTGTACTTTTCTCTGCTTACTACAGGAAATTCCTTGAATATTACAAACACTGAAGTTATCTAACAGCAAAGAGGAACTATCATTGGCAACTGGCAGGATTTTAAGAGTCTGTGCTGCACAACTTTTCCAAACCTTAACCAGACCTCCACTCAGACTCAAATTATGATCCGTGAGTAAAGTCTGTTCTGTACCGCAGGCAAATGAAGGTTTCTTATCCTAGTCTTCCTTTACCTCAGTCTAGGAGGATGGCTCAGCTGTTTCTGAGTTACAAGAAATGCTTTGGTAATTTGGACATCTCTGTCACAGACTACTATGAAATTGTGACATAAGTAGGCTGCCAGCAAAAAGTAGAAGAAAGCTGCATCATTACTAAGATCACACGGGAAAAACTGAAGGCAGATCTACAAACCACCCTTCTCTTTTGGCAAGTTCTGGAGGCACTCCCACCAGAACCTCAAAACAGCAGCGAGAGGTGCACTGCAGGCAGGGAGGCTGCTCACAACCTGCAAGTGATGCACCTCCTCCCGGCACATGCAGGACTGCAGTGAATGCACCAAATGTGCCTGTGTTTGTTTGCTGTTTCAGCCAAGTGCTGCGGGGTCAGAGAAGGCATGGACAAACTGCAGAGACATTTAAATCTGTTTTGGGTCTTGTGTTGTCTCATATTTTGCTTGGGCATGCTCAGAGAATTCTCCCCTCTTTCTGCAGCAAGGGCCTCGATTTATAACAACATGGAAAGGCAATCATCTAGACCTGCCCCAGTTGGATTACACACTATGGAAAGTGTGTTTAATTATGAAAAATTAAAGACAAGGGGGATATGTTTAGACTGAGAATGTAGACAGTTTCTTGGCTAGAAACAAAGCTGAACAAAAAGGGTAAGAATTCTAGAACAATTGCGAAGGATTTATTTACATTTTTTTAAAAATCTACATATGTTTTCACTTAAAGCTCTTGGGAGGGTCATTTCAAAGGCTAGGACTCCTGGCTGTTTGCCTTCATCTCTACCTCTCTTCCCTCTGCTTGCAACTTGAACATTAACAGAAAGACCATAGCAAAAGGAAATGCATGTCAGGTGTGACATATCAAGTGACACAAAAAGTTCAGTCATAAGAAACAAAATTTAAATTGATCAAGTACTGTGAGGCCTTTTAACCTTTATTGGTGTATTTTGCACAGTTCAGGCCACAGGAGTTTCCCAGAGAGTTTCCAGTCTTGCTGCCAATGAGAAGTAAAATTTGTAATCATAAGGTGTATTCTTTTTAAGCATGCCTTGATCACAAAATGAAAAGAAAGAATTAAAACTTTTTCTACTTAAAAAGTTTCATTTAAAGTTTCTCTTTTTTTCCTTTTTTTTTTTTTTTCTGTTTTGCTTCTGCTTTCTTTACTATACCTTCAATGTGGGTTGCACTTAATCTCCTCTTTAACTCTGTAAAACCTCAATAATCCTTACCCTACCTTTCTGGAACACCAAAACCCAGCAGTATAGTTGATCTGCAGATTTGAAAATGGGCCATTAGAGCTATTCATCACAAACGACTCAGCACAGTTTAAACAAGAAGAGAGTGCAAATATATGCCATCCTCAGTCAGATTAAATGTCCTGCTACCCTAATGTTCTGTCTCAGTAATGCAGGCTCCATGACCAATTTTCATGATAACACAGACAGAAAAATCAGCAGAGAAGAAAACTACAGCAAGGGAAGGAGGCACTCTGGATTTCTTCAGCCAAATCTTCCTCCTGTAAGAGGGATAATGCTCATGTCACAGAGCTCTCAGGCTGCAGCTTACCTGTGGAGCAGGGACAGTGATCACCCTACCTATAGTTTACCTTCCCTAAGGAGCAGTTATTACTATGTAGCCACCTCAGGCTCTGAATACAAAGGTCAAAGCTCTTATCCACAGCTGAGAGTCTGGTTGCAAGGCTGGAGGCTCTGATTACTGTCTGAGAGTTCTGTGACAGCCAGAGGAAGATGGACCAGGAGGAGGGGGAAAGGGGCAGAGCTCTGCCACGTAGGTGATTTTTACACACTGAAACTCAGAAAAAAAAGGGCTAAAGGCTTCAAACTCCTTTTTGAGTTTTTTGAAGTTTCTGTGCCGGGAAAGCACTGTCTGTCAATCAACAAACTTTACTGAGCGCACCTTGCAACTTGGCACATGATGTGTGCAGACTCAAGATGGCCAAAGAGAAATTCACTTGAATTTCAAGCGCAAGAGGAAGATTCAAAAAGTCATGGTAAAAGCATACAGCTTGAAGTCATTATGAGATTTCAGAAGATTTGAGGCACCTTTTTAAATAGCAGACCTTCACCTCCATACTGTGGGGCAGGAAACAGTAGTAATCAGTACTAAGATAGTGGTTTTACTAATGATTACAGTAGATATAGATACCTTTGGTAGCTTTAAGTTCTACGCTTCAAGGTCTGTGGATTCAGGTAGCTCATCCACCCTCAGCTCAAGGATGATTTTTACCATTTGTGGATTTAGTACTGCAACTGTACCATGTGAGTTTTTCCTTTTAAGAATGCAGGGAGTGATACACCTTTAGTTGCTAAGGAGAAATAATGGCAGTATGAAGAACCATCACAGTGTTGGTTTTGTCAGCCACCAAGTCAATCCCAACCTGTGAATTTTCTGTGCCATCTCCAAGAATGTATGGCTCTGAGACAGAAAGCAAGCAATGAATGCCAAAACAGGTGGGTAATCACTTGGCAGAAAACTTCTTTGGCCTAAGCTTTGAAGCAGAAAAGGGACATTTTCATGATAGTTGTACATAGAGAGAGGATTTCTTGAGGGAAACAAAACTTGTTCTCAATCTCTTCACAGGTGACAACCCCATCTGCTTTTTGCTTTATGTGCCACATGTTTGTGACAGTTGCATCTTCAGAAACTAACAATTTAATGTAAAGAGGGTTTCCTAGATATGATGGGAAGAAAAAGAAAGAATTCCTCCACTAAATAATGAATGAACTGATTATAAACAGGATTACAGCAAACATTGATGCTCATGATTTAACACCACACAGAAAACTGAAATACAAAGAACATATTTAATTTGGAGGACTGATGAAAAACCAGGAATGATTCAATTGAAAAATGTAGTATTATTGTTTTCATACTATTTTGCTTTGTACTAGACAGGAATCCATCAACATCAAGTAAGGCCTATTTCTAATCCCCTTGCTAAGCCCCAACTCTCAACCCAGGAGAATTTGTATTGAAGCAGAAACATGTCAATCATTTTGGCCAATTAAGCACAATAATAAACATGAAGCAAGGAAAAAAAATGGGGGTATTACCAGGATAAGGAAAGCAGTGTCTTCACATTTTGAAAGCTTGTGTAGATTATGAGGTTAGCTCAACGAAAAATCATCTACAGCTTGTCTCCTAGGTCCAAGGGATATTCCTGATCTATAGCTTATTCATTTCCTGTACCGATGACACATGCGTTCAGTATGTGGCAAATGGTAACAGGGTTACATTTCACACATATTTCCCTGAGTTTTTGTTTCCTGAGCACTCCCCATGTTTCTCTAGTGTGCTTCAGGCTAACAGCAATTCAAATGATCACTGGGTTTATCTGGAAGCTTGTGAAATAAATCAAGTGCTATTTGCATGCAGCAAGCTTACTAGATATGCTGGTAAAAACAGTCTCTGTGATGCTCTTAGCTGACAAGGAGATAGTTAAGAAATTTCTGTTTGATTTTTAGCTGTTCTTTCATCTTATCTTGTAAATGGTAACACATTTTTGTTTGACGTCTAAAAGAACAATATCACTGATTTGCAGAGGGCATCAAAAGTTCTACTGAATTTTTTTTGTTTTTATTGATGGCCTATTTTTCCTCCCTCTGCCTGCTCAGTGACCCTTCCACGTTAATTGAGTTGATCTGCAGCAGGAATTTATACCTAGCTCTACAGGTAAAGCAAATGACAGGAAACAGAGCAGTGTGACTTGCCTCTGAAAGCAATGTACACAACCCCCTAAAATGTACCAGCTTGTTGTCATGCAATTAGGAAGGGAAAGGTAAATTATGAATAACTTTAGTAGCCATAAAATGTAAAACCATCCTGAGATTAACTTAAGACCTAGGTTCTCTCTCCAGTAGTAGCTTTGCTTCTGAGATGATCAAAATTCTGTGAGGAAAAGCCCACGTGCAGTGTGTACACGTCCATGGTGTCTCTTGGGGGTCAGGAAGCAAGCAGGAGAAGGTGGGGGAAGTCTGGCTTGCTGCCAGCTCATATTTTCATTTTGAACAAATGTGTGTAAAGAGTTTAGATGGAGTCCCTGAAGACAGTGTTTATCTGCTCAGCTTCAAAGAAAGCTGCCACGGGAGGACTGTGATGAAATCTGGCGCAATTATGCCTTTCAAAGACAAGAATGAATATATATATATATTTTTTTTTTCTGCTGGAAAAGACTGATGGATAGGTGAGGGCCTGAACAGTCCTTATATTGAGGCATAATAAGCCATTTATCATTTCCATTTAGGGAAACTCTGATCTCTACTTTGCTTTCTAACCATGAATGGTAGGTGAAGGAGCCATTTTGTTTGAGGAGTTGATCTGCACTGCCCCAGCCACAGCTTTTGACATATGTTTGTGCAGGCTGCTTGTAGGCCAGCTCTGACCCATGAATTATGCTTTTGTTTTCCTTTTATCATTCCCTTTGGTTGAAACAGCATCTATAAATACCTTATCACCCAAATGCTGAGATGGTGGAAAACAGGTTAGGAATGCAGTATGCAGGCAAATCCCTCCTGTTTTCTCCCCATCTCCCTGGATAAACAGCCCATTTCTGGTTATTCCTCCTAAAGTCATCAATGCTCAGCAGGTACGAAATAGTCAGAGGAGCAGAAAAGACTTTTGGGGATACCAAGTCCCTCCTGCAGGCTGAATAGTTCTGTTGTGCTTTGTGATCACTGTGAGCATGCCTGAGGTTTTTCGAGCTCTGCAAAAGGCAATCTTCATAGCTCACACCATACCCAAATGAAGCAGACTATACTCAGGAAGGATTTATTTATCTTTAACCTTTCTAGCTGTACCACCAGTGATGCTGACATTATGCCACTAACTTACTCTTCGCATTTTAATATTGACTATATATGCATCCTTTGCATAGCTGTTCAATCTAATCTACATTTGCTTCCAGCCTTTTTCCCCCCTCTCTATCCTGATCTAGCTGGCAAATCAATGAGGCTGCTCTTTAGATTCACAGTCTTTGGAGATTAGCATGACTGAGGAAAAGATTTTATAAAAAGGGAGGGGGGAATCATTGCACTTTTAAGGTGAAGTATTGCCAAGGAACGAGAACAAATAATACCGACTATGATATGTTTGGAAACCTTGGGATATACCTACACTGCAACTGGCAGTAACACCGACTTTTGTGTAGGTTTAACCTGAACTGGCTAAAAACACTGAAGGTTTTGCACCATGCACTTAAAATGGGCTGCACGAGATGAGCAAGGATGCTAAGGGTGTTCACTCCAGCTGAGGTAACCATCAGCAAGGCTACTACTGCTTGCATCAAAAATAGCCAGTTCAAAAGTTACTTGGCATGCACTGCCACAGAGAGCTCCTGTAGGCAGACAGGAGCATAGACAGCACTGACTTGCTTAAGAAAAACAGCACACCCCCCCACACACACCTTATTGTAGGTGGATGGTTGATGTACAGTTCAGCTTGGGGAAGATTTGTGTGGTCTGTAGCCAGACTCTCCAGAGCCAGAGTTCAAATCCAGCAGTACTATCTGGGGAAGCTGGTATTCCTTTTGACTCAGACACAAACAAGAGCTTCAGCTTTCTGAGCTATGAGCACCTTAACCTTTGGCTGTGCAAGTGTGTACTCAGCATGCATGTGTTAACATAAAATTCACTCAGGACCTTAATCAAAGGCCACTGTAATCAATGTAAAGAATAGGAGGAAAGTAAGCAGACCATCTTCCACTGATTTTTCAGTGGCAGTTGCGTTCCTATTTATTTAAGGTTGACTTGAACTATGTTTAACTTCAGTTGAACCAACTTTTCTAGCTAGGAAATAACAAAGTTGTAGTCAAAACCTGTCACTTTTGTCTCACCACCTAAAATGATCAGGTGTCCATGTGGAGCTGTGTCAAATGGATGAAGCTGCCTTTTGACTGTGGCTAGAGATGACCTTAAAAAGATGACTAGTCTTTGGAGTCAGAAGCCTTAACTAGCTGTCTACCTTCTTGTGACACATGAAGAATCCTGCTGCACACTCAGCATCCATGTGGGAAAGGTTTCCTTAAGCATCTGGAGAATGCCTAGTGTGATGGTCACTGATGCTGGCTGAGGCCTCTCCACTGAGTTATGGATGAGTTAATGATAATTTTTCACTTGATGCCAGTGGATGTATTTCCTGGTGTGGAACTGCAGAACAACAGTGAATGGGAGCTGACATGTGGAAGTACAGTCTCTGCACCCGTAGGAGATGTGACTCTACCTTAAAGTTAGGGTTGTTAAGCCTGGCAGTACTATCAATCTGGCTTCATTGGGCATCCAGATGTATGCATCATGGCTTTCCAACTGTCTGCAGAACATAGCTCCCCTCCACAGGAAACCAGAAATTATGAGATGTATGGCACACACCAATCTGATACCCACATGCCTGCAGGCAGGGTACATCCAAGATGCATGGCATAGGCAGGAGGAGAGGAGATCTTCATGTTTCTCAGCTTTGACATACCCACCACCAAGACCCAAAAGGTAGGGGAATTTAACTCTGTTTCTGATGTTTTATACGATTTTGTTAACTCCAAACTTTCATTGCGAGTAAAGATCCTTCTATTTTGCCGGCTCATTCGACAGCTCGTCACTTATGCTGCATAGTTGGATAGAGTTTGGTGGTATAAGATAAAGAATTTCAGTGGCAAAGGGAAGAAAATGGTTATCTCATTGACTGTGATGCAACAGATCAGAAATAGGGATTTTTTTGTGTTGCACTGGCAAGAACAGCTTTTATAGAACTGTTCAGATGATTTTGCTTTCAAAAGGTGTGCCGTGAACATGTATGGAATAAAAAACAAGGGAAAAAGGCTCTGAACTTAGATAATGTAAGCTTTGAGTAAAAGGTTTAGAGGATAATTAACTGAGGATGTATTCTTAGCATTATCTGTAATAATTTAAACAAGGAGAAAATGTCTGTACTAGATTTTTTGCTTCGTATGCTGGATACCATCCACTATCACCAAGTACCCTTATTCCAGTACCCAAGACATTGTCACCTAGTATCCACATCTTCTCAAGGGGCTGGATTTATGATAGCATAGTGAAATAGTTGTTACCTAACTGAGAGCAGGACACCAGTTCTGCTCCTACTGATATACAGCATTATTCTTGAGGCTGTACTCATATTGAAGACTGAAGTTTTTCAGTCTTAGCTTACATGGTACCTTGCCTACAGCACCACAATCTGCCCATCCTATTCTCCTTTTGTTGTAGAGTAGAGCAGATGGGATCTAGAAGAACTGAAGCTTGGGATGCCTAGTTTTGGTGTTCTCAGCTCAACATTTAGTGCAGCTCTGGATGTCTCTGGGCCACCCATATTCCTCTAAACACAGTATATATACCCATAAACACAGATTAGATTTCCCTAAAAGGTAATCCTTTTTTCACCAGAACATCCTTAACTGATACTTGTTAATACTAGCTTCCCAGACCAACACCAGTAAGTCATGCACATTTTCCACTCCCACTCTTCCCTCCTTTTCCAATCCTCTCACCTCCCTCCTGTACACAAAAACTAAGATGTCCCAGTCCTCAGCATATACCCACATTTTAGTTGATGCACCATCTCTCCCCATTACTCCCTCATGAGCCAGAAGTGCAGCCACTTTTCAGCATTCCTGAGTTCAAGAAAAGGCAGCTGCCTTCTTTCACCCCATTACAGGAGTTCCAAACATATGCAATAATTATCCTCTGGAAGTGCCCACATTTTTGCACTGATAAGAGCAGACTATCTGCCATGTTTCTGGATTCCTGAAGCTCAAGAAAGTAGATTTCATCCTTTGATATTATGAATTGAAGAT
Organism: Lepidothrix coronata; assembly: GCF_001604755.1. Taxonomy (NCBI): domain Eukaryota; kingdom Metazoa; phylum Chordata; class Aves; order Passeriformes; family Pipridae; genus Lepidothrix; species Lepidothrix coronata. The sequence goes on along the minus strand of NW_016690519.1, from coordinate 308,173 downwards.
TAAATATAAGGGCATTACTATTGTTAATCTGTAAAAATGTCTGAGAAACCTGTAGTTTGTTCTTAACGTACCTTTTGCCATTTGAAAGCTCAGTGTTATTTTGTTCTTTTATATCCAATTATGCATAAATCAATGTCATTGGTGCCTAAGCACATAACTTTTCCCTAGTAGAGTAAAATGGGTTTATTTTAATAATTTAAAAATATTTAATTTAATGGATACTTCATTTGCAGCAATAACTCCCCTGATTTATTCTGTAAGTCGTCCAAACAAGCTCTTTTGTTATAGGACTGGTGGTTTGTTTTGTTTTTTTTTTAAATAAGATTATATGAATTTTGATTTGTGCCCCATCTGCCTCTGGTAGCAATCCACAGACAGATATTTATATTTGGAAAATAGCTTGAGCTGTCTAGTGAATATTTCATGGCACCCACAAGATGACTGCTTCTGAAAGTCATTGGCATTGGTAGACACCAAGTGTATGATTTTTTTTTGGTGAGAGACAGATGAGTAAATGGTTCTCAAGAAAGCTGAGAGAAATTTAAACCCTAAACTTGAAAAAAAAAAATAGTAAGCTTCTAGAAGGATCAATCTGTGCCAATATAAAGGGATACATTATCTTTGCAAAATCTTTTTTATCATATATTCCAGCTAGGGATCCTCTAATATTTTCAAAGTAACTTGTTTGTTCTCTTTTTCCCAAAAGTGTCATGCTTCAGAGGCTTGAGCAAATGGAGCAGCTGAGGGTGTGTCTTTCAAAAAAGTGCTCACAGATAAGGACATGCTGACAGTGCGTGAAATGTATGGCTGGACATCAACCAATTAAAGGGACAACTCTTTCCTACACCTCTAGAAATGAAGTGCAAGCTAAATAGACCTTGTTCAGACAAACGATACTTATAATGGTCTTTTAGGCAGCATTCAAATAAATTAATACTGAGCAAGAATCTCATTGATTTTCTTCCAGTTGACACCCATCTTCCACTGGGACCACTGTTCCACGTAATATCCACATTAAGTATGACTGATATTTGCCTTTACAGCAAGGAAAAATAAATATTTTTTTATAGGCATTTGTTAGTCCTTGCAGCCATGCAGATAGGAGCATACAAAATACCAAATGATTCCACAAAGGTCAGAAGCTCCTTTTTTTGGCTTTATCTTTAAACAGAAGAACTAGGAGGATATAAAAAAGGTAATAACTGTCAGACTGATAAAAGGGAAAATTCCTACATTTGCTGACTTCAGCAAAACTGAGGCAAAAACCAGAATAAAGAAAGGAACTAGTAATATCTAAGAATAATAAAAATATCCACTGTCATATTACTCATGGGATGACTTCCCAAAGACAATCATTGTTCCTGTTTCAGGTCCTAAGCAACTTCCTGCTTGCCTGGGTTACAGACAAACTTCCCTCAAAGTCAATAGATTCTATATTTATATATTTTTATATGTGTTGTAACTTTCAGTGAACACTCCAATGCTGGCTGTTATTGGACACCCCAAAAGGGATGTCTGATTGCTTTGAAACAAATATGAAAATATTTGGAGTGGAGTCTTTGCAGTCCTTACTCTATAGACCTTTATGTCTGAGGCAGATCTGTAATCATCCTTGACAAAATTTTCACTGGGAAAAAAAAAATAAGTGCCTGATTTGCTGCATTATTATTGACTGCATTTACACATGACCAGACTCTCATTCTGGATTCTACAGTAGATGGGCCATTGGTAGGTGTTAATGTGCCAACATGCAAGAGATGTTTTCTCCAGCTCTTTGAATCCAGAATCACAATTGCCCCTACTGTCAACAATGGTAGGAGAGGGCTTTAATTGGCCAACAAGATTCTCAGCTCCATGTCTATTTAATTTTTTACAGTTGGTAAAGACAGCCTGAAAGAAAAATCTGTGGGCCGTTTATTTTGTCGCTGAGTGTGTTGTGTCTGTTTCTTTGGAAAAATGGGAAACTTCAATTTGCAGCATCTTCCACTAGAAGTAACTTAATGCCAGAGTTTTAACAACATGGAAACACTCTACTAGGATCCTTATTCATATTCTTATCTATGATTCTCGGCTTGCAGTTTCTAGCTACATGAACACTTACATTTTTCATGTATTACTCAGACTTCATACCTTATGAATATGAACAAGAAACTGGCAAAGCCTCACATCTCCTAAGACAAAATTCAAATATTCCCTTAAAGAAAAAAAAAACTGCATTCCAACTTTTAAGTCTAAAATTTCTTTGTGTACTTCCAACAGACTATTTATTTTACTGTCATATGGATAGCAAGTGAACCAGAAAAGATCCCCCAGCTAGGAAATGATGGTAAACTTTTGAAGGTATTAAAGTGTACTGAAACACACATTATAGCAGTAAGATTGAGAAAGCTAGCCTATGCCTTCAATCCCAGAGTAGTACAGACTTGTACAGACTCATACTAGATACAAGGGTATGTAGTATTGATGTGACAATGAACACTTTGTGTTGTGAAACTTGGAAAAGCAGCACTCGTTGTTAGTCAGCTCCAGTCACCTCCAGGACCTATGGGCTATGTGATGTCCAAACTAGAGACCTTGTACGTGCACAGAAAGAATTCTACACCTCACAGTTGGGTCTGAGATGGGCAGAAGATCAAGCAGAAAACCTTTTAAGAAAGATAAGAGAAAGCTAAGGTACATCTTAAATCTTGGTGCTTCCTAAGATTTTTGTGTGATTTCATTCATGATTCACAGCTCTTGAACTCTTAAACATGAAGATCATAATTTTTCTCCCCCATATTCAAGGAGGATAGACCTTTGTGGCCTGTAGTGAAGGACTTATCATGCTGCAGCCTAAAGACCAGTTCCCACACTACAGACTGGCAGGAGGGTTAAACAGAACAACTCACCTATAAATCTACCAGTGCACAGCTGTAGGGTAGGTAACAGACTTAGCAGCACTGTCAAAAGGGGTGTACTTGCACCTGTAGGCAGAGGCAAAACTCCAACACTATGCTAATGTCAGATAATTTTGAGGATTTATTGGAGAGAAGGCCCTCAGTCTCTCAGCTGATCCTACCATTCACTGGATCACACAACTGGTCCTGGCGGAGACACCCTTGACATGCAAAAAACCTTAAAGCTACCAACTGAGAAAAATTACTGCCTTGCTGAAAACTCAAGGGTCTGGCTGTTGCTAATGGTTATTCAGAGTTTAGGTAACAGAGAGCTACAAGATCAAGGGCAATAAAAAAGGTCATTCAGAAATCAGAGTGACAGTGCTGAGCATGAACTCTGCAGTGTTCTGACCTCCAAGCATAGACTCATACAGGAACACAATCAAAGCTGTGCACGCTCCAGTTCTGGATTTCTTGGGTAGGTTAGGTGGAGTGTACAAATAAAGCTGTAGGCAGAAGATGTCTTATGTCTATTAAAATTTTCCACATGGAAGAATCATAATTGTCTTTTACATACTTGAGCAGGGGCATGGGGAGAGGGGTGCTTTCTCTCAAGGCTGTCAGTTTAACAAAGGATGTGTCTGGAGTATAGTCAGTGAATGATAAAAACTGAGAAAGGAGAAACATTCACTCTTTGGCTAGGAAGTTATCACACTTGTAGAGCCTAGGGGCTCTCTTCAGATGCATGAGCAGCTCCTGTTGAAGACAAAGGAAATGGTGTGTCTATGCTTGTGAACAGAAGTTGATCCTGGCCCCAGGTACTTTAGAAGGAAGTATTTTATTGCCTCTCTCTAAAAAAGAGAAGGTACTTGATTTCTCTTTCAAAAGCAAAAAATAAACATCATCAAACATGTTATTACAGACAGCCTTGGTGCGGTCTCCCCACCTTCTAGCTTTCCTCTCCCTATCTCCTTGTTATTTAAATAGAAAGTTAGATGTAGGACACAACTTTAAAGTAACCTTATATGGCAATTTTGCTGCAACAGTAAAAAATGATCACTTTCTCTGTCAGACAGCCAAACAACACTTCTGCAGTACTTTTTGCACTGACTTCCAATCTTATGAACATTTGGTCGAAAAGCATGTTTCTGTCACAGTCCTCATCTCAGTTATGATGTCTGAAGTTTACAACACTCTTTTTGAGTGAAAAACAGACAAGAGCCATCCCCGATAAAAACAGGAGCAATGAAAAAATCCCAGTGAAGAAATTCAAGCCAGTCTCTGCAGCATGTCAAAGCTAATATGGGTCCTGCAAATTCGAAGTAGGCAACGTGTGCTTTATACACTTAGTACGGAAGCAAGGTGAATGCAAATAAACTGGCTAGTCATGAAATTATCTCACAAAGGCCTTTGTGTACCACTGTGTACTCAGGGCTGGAAATGTGGCCTTCTGCCATTGCCTTAGCTCTGATGACATGATGGGAAGAGGAGTGCAGTGATTCCACTGTGTGGTAGCAACCCAGAGAAAGCCAAAGCAATACAGCAGGATACCAGTCCATTGAAGGGTGCTTGCATAAGGGTGAAAGTTAATTTTTTAAGTTCAGATACTTATCAGCTTCATAAAAACACACCTTAGACACGAGACTTTCCTGTCGAGCAGCCACAGGCATTCCTCCTTTCCATGTAGAGATAGTGGGATTCTACCATAAATCTTGGAATGCAGTCCTACACAGCCAGTTTTTATTCATGGACTTCATTTTCATCTTAAAGAAAAGGTTACACATCAATTACTGTATACACTGCACGTCCTTGAGAGATTACTGAACACTATCAATGAGGCTAAAATGGAAGTCTCTACTGCATCAGGAAAATCCAGCCGTTTGACTTAGCTGATGGATGCATCATCCGTTCCCAATATCCTGACTGCTATTAGAAATGAAAATGTCTCTTCCTTTAACTGCTTTGGACATCTCATCTGTTCTTCTGTGTGATTGTGCCATTAAATATCAGTCTATAGATGTATTGTTTAGGGGGTGTGAGCAGTAGGCTGAATTGTTCTTATCTGAGTGAAACACACAAATCCGAACACAGGCTCATCAATAAATGGCTCAACAGTCATAAAGACCAAGCAGCTGTAATACTTCTTGGCGTTGCAAGGAGCAGGACTTCCAAAATCTCTGGGAAGGGTTAACTGTTTAGGCATGGAACACACCTTGGTATGGGATTATTAGCAGAAGGGCTGAAAATTGCCCAGATTTTCTGTAGTAAGTGTTGGTAAAAGCAGGTTTCTTTACTGTGTTTCACAGTATGCCCTCCTTGACTTTTATACCTGCGGATCCCTGTTTACTGTGGATGATTTGGGGAGTTTTTCTGGCAGGGAATTCTGCCAGGACAGGAAGAAAAAATGAGTTAATGACACGGAGACTTCTTGTCTGACTATTCTACACAAGGTGGATGAAGTGGGAAGGCCTTCACTATTTTTCTTCTGAAACATGCATTGCAAATGTGAGGAGGGTACATCAGGACTCCCGGGGCATTTTTAATGACATCAGAAGAGATTATTTAATGTTAGGAGGTTAACATTTAATAACTAGGTTAAAAACTGCTATTATCAAACTTGTCAGTCTTCTATCACTAAAGAAATATTAAACATCTGTGGAGGCCACAAACTGGGGGGAAAAAAAAGTCACACCTCAAACACTGGGTTAAAAAATGTGTAAGAAAAACATTTTCAAAAGTGTCCTGGAATCATTTAAAACTGAAAGCTTTATAAACGAAGGCTGATACCTAAAAATGAATACCTACTGAGATTAAAAATATCTACTGGAACTTTGTAGGGTATGGGCCTAAAAAACTTTTTTTTAGTCTATTTTGAAGTTATTTACGCATCTTGAAGATTTTTGGCCTTAAGCAGCTAACTCCTTTTTCTCACCTAAATTCCCTCAAGTCACTGGGTATCTAAGGGAGGCTTAGTCTTCTAGGTAACTAAGGTGCCTTTGAAAATTTCCAGGAATTGTTTTTGCTCTGACACATCATTTGAAAGTAAAGACTGTAGATTGACTATGCACTAGCAGAAAGGAAAGCAGCAGCATGCAGGAAAATGGTGTGTTAAGAGTGTTTGTACTAGCCTTCAGTGTACATTTAGAATAGTCACCAGTAGATTAAGGGTTAAAACAGAAATTGGTGTATAAAAATCACAGAGTCAGGTGAGGAAGCACTTGAAAAACAGACACAAAAATAAAGCTTGCACCACAGCTCAGACCAAATTAAACCAGATCTGAACAACATCTGGTCTGGAGATGGTGTGCTAGCAGCTGAGTGGCAGCATGTCTCACAGCCTGACAGGTAGTCAAGGGAAGGTACAACTCAGGCTCTCCTGCTCAGCCTGGCCTGGCTGCTCTGCTTCTCAGCCTGCAGCTGGGGTGTGCTGCATGCACATGATCTCAGACAAGGCAGGCCACAAAGAGGAGTCAGGAGAGGCTGTGAGGAAGGCTGTAAGGAGGTAGGGAGACAGGTGTATAGGAGCAGAAGACACAAAGGCTTAGGGTAGGGAGCACAAGGGTGAGTTGCAGCAGAGGAGGTGGGTAGATCACGTAATTACAGATGGAAATGCAGAAAACAGTGCAGGTGTGTAGAGAAGCAGTAAAGTGAGGTCTAAAGCTGACATGCTGCCACTGAGCTGGGCAGCTATGAAGTGAAACAGTGAATTATGCTAAGTTGCTTAGAGACCCCAGGTCAAAAGAGGATGTCTAACCAGAAGAGGATGATGTGTCCACCCTTCACACAAAGCCCAGGCCAAACTGCACTACATCCCAACAGAGGACAGCAGCTGTTTGGGGAAAATGGTCAACAGCACGGATCAATGAACATGAGCACAGCCAGAAGCCACGGCAAGGTTGTCGGGGTGGCAAAGTGCTTGATGTGTATGCCAGGGAAGATTAAATTCCCTAAAACGATGGAGTCACAGTCAGCCATGCAGACCTGATGCTTCAATGCTGAATGCAGCAGGAACTTCACCACAGACCTCTGAGGCAGGGACAGTGCAGGCACCCAGCTACAATTTCCTTGAGACCATGGAGCTGACAGCTACGCTTTCTCAAACTCTCCCCAGATCAACAGGAAGCAAATTATTACCATTTACTTGTTCTCCTATTTTTTGCTACCTAGACTGTTGAAAACATTTCCGTTTTGAAATGTCACAAATGTGTAAGAAAGAAAAATGCATTTAATTTACTTATTCTTTTTCTCTGCTTCAGAGATCTGACTGTCCTGAATGTCAGTTTCCAAATCCTCAGTGGCTTAGCAGAGATTGAATTTGCTCTTCTCTGAGTGCCTCATGAAGCTAAAAGAGGAAAAGCTTACTTTAGACCATTAAAAAAGGGAAAATAAACAGCAACATAAGTACGGGTTGCATGAACTAATTTGTCAAGTCACTCTGTTCAGTCTCTCAGCTTTATGCTGGACTTCTTCCATGTGGCCTTGCACTGTCTCCCTTTCTTCTCACCTTGTAAAGGTTCCAGTCCTGCACAGATCTCCACATATGTCTGTGAAACATCCAGCAGTTACTTTGGTCTGTCAATGTGATTTAAGTTGTAGTCTTCTTACGTTGGGGCTCTGCTGTTGTTAACACTCCCATGCTTAACTACCTCACATAGCAGAGTTTAGCACATGTGCAAGAGTTGGCAAGTCCAGCTATTTGCTGGAGACACATTATATGAGAGCTATAAATATTTGAAAAGTGGCCAAGAACAAGTTTTGAAACTGTAAAAGTAACGTTGGGGATGAAATGACAACTTTCATTGTTAAAAGAGCAGTGCTTTATTACAATTTACTCGATTTTTTTATTTCCTCCCTAGAAATTAGTGAAATATTTGAAGAAAAACATTGCAGGAAGTTTTTTTTAATATAGCTTCTGCATTTTCCTGGAAGCAATCATTGCCTTCTTTGTTTCAGAAACTGAAAGAATCAAGGTATACCAGAACACTATGTCGTAGCGATGCTTGAGCCTAATCTGGAAGTATTATGCTTGTGGCTTAAAAGATCATTCTTTTTAAATGCTTCTGTTTCAGCCAGTGTATAAAAATATCAGGAAAATCAGAATGATCCTGGCAAATCAGCTTTCTGATGCCTTCTCCATTAAGGTTACTTATTCAAAATCATGCAGAAATTGATTTAACACAGAACATGCTCCAAGTCATATAATGTCTCTGCTTGTCTAGATGCAGCAAATCACAGTTTCTGACAAAAAGTACATAAAGGAACTCACAAAAGATATTGTAGGAAGGAATGATTCACAGAAAACAACGTATGTAAATGACAGGAGAAGGGCAAACAAAGCATCTATCATTATAAAAAGGGGAGGAAGGAAAATTACTGAAAGAAAGAAGCCTGGATGTAAATACGTGGAAGAAAACAAAAAGTTGGGCCAACAGCCAGTGAGGGTTTGTTAGAAAGATACCATACCAAACAACTCACTGATTGCATGAAGATGGTAGCATACCTTTTCTTCATGGTTAGAGAGAAGTATACATATCACGTAATTTAATTTAACACATTTTTGTGGGTTATCACATGAAGACCATAGGAGCAACCTAAGAGTGTACAGAAAGGATGAAAATATCACAGGAGAGTAATAAAATGGGTAGGAAAGCTGTATTTGGAGAGAAAACATGACTGTTTTGTGGACAAGTTACGTGGTGTTTCTGGAGTTTTACAAGTGTTTGGCCATGATTCAGTGATACTTAATATTTTCATTAATGACTTCTAGGATGGAAAAAAAGAGGATGATTATTAAAATCTGGAGATGATGACTGAACTAAGGGGACCTGCAAGTGTGTCAGAGATAGGATAAATCTGGAATGCTCTAGATGTGTGATAGAACTGGGCATATAAAAACAGACTGTAATTCAGCAGGGACAAGTAGTAAGTACATGGACAGAAATCTTCACCATGAATAAACTCAGCCTCAAAAATAACTCTATAAAGTAGCATTTCTACAGAACAGATCTGGGGATCTTAATGAATTACAAGCTCAAGAAAAGTCAGCAGTTTCATGCTGTTTTGGAAAAGGTAAATGGTGTATCAGAAGGTATAAGCAGGAATAAGTGAAATAGACTTTGACCTCTATTCAGAATTCCAAAAAGCTTCAGCTGAGTATTTGAATATCTGTCCAGTTTTGGATGGAACACCTCAAGAAATGTAGGGATCAATAAAAAGGGATGCAGCAGCGTTCATGCATAAATACAGAAAAGCACAATCTCTGGCTGCATATTGAATGAGTTCTGATTGCAGCAGAGAGCAAAGGCATGGCTGACTCTTCAAAGTCCACAGTAAGGCAGACGAGCAGAGACTGGCTTACATTATAACCAGAAATATTCAGGTTAGCTGTAATTCAGAAAACTTGTTAAAACTGAGAGTACTGAAGTGACAGAATAGATTTCCTGGTGATGAATTTTGTTGGAGGTCTTTAGGGATATATTAAACAATATCTGTGATGAAGGAGAAAAATAACACTGATCAGGACAAGAAGCAGAATTCTTGGGGTATATAGAAGAAATGATATTAATTTCTTCTCCAAAGTGCTTTTATAAAGCTTATATAAAGAATTGAATTTGAAACTGTTACTGATGGTTTACTCCTGGAAGAGTGCTCAAAATGTCCATTCAGGAACTGGAACCTCATTTTTAATGGGATGGTGAAGTGAAATATTCCCTTGTGTACTAAGAACTCCAGACAAAGTCAGAGAATCTGGATGAGCTTGCAAGAACAGGTCATAACTGGCTTTGCTAATACTTACCAGAAAATGCTGTCTTTGTAAGAACTCTTGTTGGAATGGCACATAAACAGATCTGTTACCTTACTCAGTCCAAAATTATGACCTTGGCTGAAAAGATGTTTGCTTGAATCCATTACTGGAAAAGTATATTACAAGAAAAATTGCATGCTGCAATGTCTTGAAAGCAGAGAAGGAGCCAACCTCAGGATCATTTTCCTATTCTGGAAATTCTGCCCCAAAAATGAGAACTTTCAATCGTGCAGATAAAATATTGAAACCAAGAAAGACTGAGACAAAATCAGCAAAGTTGTATCAGGAACAGCTTATTATGGAATAAATTCAGTACCAGGCTTGATACATTCTGACTTAGTGACATGTCCCTTTATGCTGAAGTATGGCTTCAAGTATGCCCAGTCCTGAAGGATGCTGGGCACCTAAACCAAGCACACTCAGCATTCCACTGATGTGGGCCTAGAAGCTGAGCTAACTTCAGGCAAACTTGCAGAGGAAAGCTTGGGAAGAGGGGGATCTGATTGCATGCGCTCCCCCCAGGGACTTGGTATAACTCTTCCTGGCCAAGGGACTGCAAAGACAGAAAACCGGCATGCAGATAGGACATTTATGTGTGGGAGCTGTGAAGCCATTTGCTGAATAGTATATAAAATCATGGAAACTGTTAGCTGAGCGGCCCTTGCTAATAATAATAATAAAAAAAAGACTTCTTTTTTTGTTGTAGATGACTCCAAAAACTGGATTTTTTTTAGCACCAAAGACCTGAAAAAAGCAAAAGAAAAGAAGGATAGTTGTGACAGCAGAAAGGATGAAGCTGGAGTGCTGAGTCACTTGAAATTAGAAAGCAAAACCATTATTAAATCTCTCTGCCTGATTATGTAGGACTTTTCCCCTATGGTATAACCCCCAGTGTATTGTCAAAGCTTGTTTAAAATAGTTCAGTGGCTTCTCGTGGGATCCAATTCTGCTAACTAATCATTTGTATTTCTTTTTTTCCTGGTTCTTCTACCCACAATTTTACATCCTACTATCCTAACCATTGGAAGACCTGCATACAAATTCCTTTCCATAAATGAAACTTGTGCCTTTCAAAAAACCAATACACTGTTGTCACATCAGCCTCCCATTTCATTCTGAGTTGGTCAAAGTTTCAACATAATGTTCATTTTTATTTCTGGCAATTTCCTTTCATAAATCAGTCCCTCTGTTACTTTCCTCTGAATGCCTTCCAGCCTATCAATATCTTTCTGGAACTGAAGGACCTAGGATTATATCCAGTGTTTTAGGTGAATCATTACTTCAGAAGGATTTTTCATTATTAAGTCCTATAAGTAATTGCAAAAATTTAAAAAGGCTACATTCCAGTAACCCTGAGCCATAAGACGTTGGTGATCTGCTCTGTGTGGTGTGAATAACAACATTTTGTGCCTCATATGGGACACTGCTGGGAATAAAAGCCCTCATGCTCAAAGCAAACTGGACCTTTTTCATGGTCCTCTGCAGCCTTTTTGACCTGTAAAGTTTATAAACACACGATTGATATTTTGTAGTCCAGTCTATCTAATTTTTAAATCAGATAGTGAATAGATATGGTGGCAAAATTCACCTCTGTGCAGATAATCTGCAGGATGCTTAAATTTCAATTTGAGACCTGTTTTGAGGTCTGAGACATTCTGAGAATGGATTGCAGACTTTACATTGACTGTATATTGACTCCTAATGGTTACACAAGTTAGACACTTCTGTGCAAGTGGGCCACAACATATATCAAAGCTGAATTTTTAATTCAGGTTTGTGCTTCTCCTTTTCTTCTCTCTTGCAGCACAATTTCTATGGAGTATAGTTTACATCAGGTACTAGGAAGGGGGAAGACAGGATGTTGTAATAGAAAGAGTATAACACAAGCACTGTTCCAGGCCCCTCCTTTCCAATTTCACCTTAAGCTCATCCTGACCTGGTTCTGGGACCTGTACTTGGCAGAGCACTTCTGTTCGTATACTTCCCTTGGTTATTCTGTCTCTTCAGCATTTATGTTGCTGCCTTTTTCATCTGCTAGTGATTCTGCCCAAGTTTCTTACTAAACATAGGTAGATACACAGCACCAGCATACAACAACTTTGGCGCACAGGCCATGCCAAGACTTCAGCTAACACTATTCCCATCTTTCTCAACCTAAGGATGAAGCAGTACCCTACTTTGTACTCAGCCCTAAAAGTAAGTTACTGATACTTCAAGAACATTGCCAGCCTGGCTATCTCCTTGTAGGGTTTTATTGTCAAGGAAGCTGTGATCGAGCTACTTTTATACAACTCCTTCACATGTTGCCATTCCTTGGTGACAGTCAAATTTTGATTTCCTAGAAAGAGGGAGCTGCACACATCATCACATGAACACACAACCATCAAACAGTAAGTAATTTGAAATGTGCCTATTCTGCTCTCTTAATGTTCTTTGTTCTTAAAATACTGCTCGTGATTTTTCCCTTTCTTCCTAGGAACAAGAATTAGGGTAAGGCACCAGCCTACTAATTCTTAGGTGAGTAAATGGTCCAATCACAACCAAAGATACTACCTGGGGGAGCTGGAGGACTTTTGTATGGGACTGTAAGCACAGGCCTTCTGCTGCCTAAGAATCTGTAAAGCAGGTTTAGTTGCTTTAAAAAGACAGCTGGACTCTCATCACCTGCTGTGTTCACGTTCTTCCCATCACTGTTGATATAACTTAGACTGGAATCTGAGTCTCTAATAAAACATTTGAATGTTTTATTTTGCATTTTATTTTGTTGTGTTTTTTTAATGCACATCAAAGTAATTCATAATTCCCAGAATTTTCTACACTGAACTGTTTGCTTAAGCAAAGACTCTGGTGATGGTGTGAATTATTTATTTATACAGTCTACTTTTAAGTTGGGGCCAACATTAATTTGGCTGGGTCACTGGCATTGTGGATTTAATTGCCATGTAAATAGCTATGGAGCCTATGTCTTTAATTAGTGTGCCTAATTCTACACAATTTATGAATAAAATATACTTATTTTGACATTTTAAAACAGTTATTTTATTAATGAAGAATTTACCAGTGTTATGCCAATTCCCTTGCCTTTTGTTAATGATATGCCTCTCTTGCATTTTCTGATATGTTAATTTTGTTTGGTATAAATATTTGTCCTCATTAAGATGAATACATTGTCAATGTTGATTCACTCTTTTCCTTCTAACAGATAACTTAAATGGGACTTCATTTGTTTCATCTTTTTATTCTTGCTGATTTGTAAGAATCACCTAGCTCTGTCTTCTGTAAAATCCTCCTCACCCAAGGAATGGCCTAGCCTTCTCTACGTGGTATTCACGCCATGCTGAAGGGGATGTAGGGTAGGATTTAGCTAGCTGGGTTTCTCACAAGAGGGAATAAAGAGGTAAGTTTTGCTAAGATGCACTGTCCCTTCTGTGAACTTCTTCTGCTAGATTGGTAATTCACACATGATGCATGCTAAGAGGTCTGAAGTGTGCAGATATGGAACAAAGGGCATGAACAGAAGACAGCTGTGGTGTGCCAGAGTGCTTCTAGAGCAATGGGAAAGCCATAAACTTAGACAGGAATAGCTACATCCCTCTGAAAAGCAATGGCTTTTTTAACCTCACATTCCTAGTTAGGGTTATTCTGACTCCCTTTCCCTCTCAAAGAACGGGAGAGCAAACAACCAAATAAAATTGACATACAACCATGAGTCTCTTTTGTCACATGGTTTGCTTATTTTTGCTTGCATATGAACTGATAACGTGCCAAGACCACCAGGGAGGTACAAGGGATGTACTGCTGGGGGGAAGGAGAGAGCAGGGGAGGCAGGTGTGAAACGTTCAACAAGTCTGCCTCTGCAAAATGGGAGGGGTGGGAATGGCAGCTACAAATAGCTGTTTTAAGAACCGGCTTCATTTTAAAAACATAAAGTCCCCTGGTTTTATCTGGCATCTACACAGTTGTTTGAAATGAAAGCTGATAAGGGAGGCCAGGCCTTTAGGAGCTCAGGCTGAAGGCTGAAGATAAAACTTGCTGATGAGGAGACAAAATATTGATCCCTTGTACAATTTGGGATAAGAGTTCAAGAAAATAGACAGGGGAGCATAGAATAGAATCATAGAATCATTAAGGTTGGAAAGACCTCCGAGATCATTCAGTTCAACCTCTCACTGAATATCACCTCACCAACTAAACCATAGCACTGAGTGCTACGTTCCAGTCGTTTCTTGAACACTTCCACGGATGGTGACTCCACCACTTTCCTGGGCAGTCTGTTTCAATGCTTGCCAACCTTTCAGTAAAGAAATTCTTCCTGAAAGAAAGAGGAAGCAAAGTACTTCTTGTAACAATTAAAAAAAAAACAAACAACAAAACTATGTAATGATTGAATCACAAAGATGAAAAAGAACAATGTACTTGCATAATTTTTATAAACAACAGAAAAGCCTGAAATTGTATAACTTTTAAGATGCTAGGAAACATCAAAAGTTGGGTGAGCACTTAGAAACAAATACTGCTTAAGTTTCAGATATTTCATTGCAAGGGAGTCAGGCTCTTGTATTGAGGGTAGAAAAGCTGGCATGAGCATGAGCTGAATGCTGAACGAACAACATCTTAGGGCAGAATCTTTTTTTTTTATTAGCCAGTCACATATAAACTCCACAATAATAGTGACATGAAAAGCAGATGTTCTTAGTTTATTACATAGCTTTGGACAGACTCTATCAAATATTAAGCCAAAATCAGCTGAGGTTACCTGATTCTGTACCTCTTGGCCTCTTGTAGCTGTTATGAAGAGTTCAGTACTTCCACCAGTCCTTGTCAGAACATGCAAGCCCTCTGTTTAATTATGCCTTTCCTGTTACAGCTTCTAACCTATGCTAGGTCACAGAAAAATGTCAGGAGAAGACAAATCATAGGAAGCAGTCACAGCTGAGAGTAAAAATACAGTAACAGTCACAGGATGCAAACAAGACTTTGGATGCAAAATTTGGCATGGTTCCAAGAACACCAATGAGAAAAGCCACTGGAGAGTAGATCTATTGGGAATTATTAGGCAAACCACATCAGAGTCAGGAAATCCCCCGAGACAAATATAGTTAGAGGCTAGTGCAATGCTCAGGGAATGTCACGCTTACTTGTCCAGAAGCAGGGAAGGGAGGAAGGAGTGGCCTGAGTCTGGCTGAGGGAGGTTCTGCTTAGGCCAGAAATGGTGTGCAGGGCATGTGTTGCAGTAGCCACCAAGCCAATATCAACCCACCAGCTGTTCTGCATCCTTCATGGCTGATGCACTGTAGCACTTGCAGCAGCTCTGCCATTTGGGTCAGTTAAGATAATACATCCAGAAAATTATAGCATCTCCCTGGGAGAAGGTGAGACTCATCCTGATGAAATAGAGGGTGCAAAAGGAAATATATTTGACTGGAAGAGATATATCACTACTTGGAATGAGCTGTAAGCTATAAGCCACATCTGTCTGTGAGCAGTGTGGATGCCAATGTGGCTCAGCTGTGAATGGCCCCAGGGTTGGACTGAGATGCATCTCATAACATGGACTGGTCCTCCCACATGTGGTCACTGCCTATCCACAGCAGCAGCTCAGCTTAGCAGGCTGGATGTGTATTCATTTCAGAGGTCAGGAGCTCTCAATCAACAGTTGCACTAAAAGTCTGAAGACTCTCTGTCCATGGATATGTGTGGGTATGCATTACCCTAGTGCTTCACTGACTCAGCAGACATTTTGAGGTGAGGAATTGCATATCAATATCACGCCTTGGATCATCTCTTTAACTCTGAGCTTTGACATCTTCACAGATTCTGTACTATTGTCCGGATTATGTGAAAATATTTTTCAGTTTCTACATCTTTTCCCCCTCTTCCCCCCGGGATGTACTGTAAGTAAACCAAAACAGTCAGGTTTGTGTATCTACTGAGGTAAGATTAAACATCAAAGGACAGACGGAGGATCTGGGCCTGCATGTGGATGTAGATCCTGCCTGCTGTAAGTCACCTAGAAACATGGAGAACCTCTTCTGACTTTTGAAGTCTTTAGCATGTGGATTACTGTCTACTACAGACAAATTTCAGGTCATCAGGCTTATTTCGGTTGCAGTAAAAACGAGGATTTGAATGTAGATTTGAAAGTAATCCGAGAGTAATCCACAGAGCTCCTTGTTGAGCCATCTCCACCTTTGTCTGCTATTTGAATTTTGCCATTTTTGAACTGTGACTACATTCACATTTTATTTTCTACTTTCATTGTTTATTTTTCTATTATGCTGCTAATTTAGCATTTTTTTTGAGGTGCTTGAAGGCTTGCTCTGAAATTGTTTGATCGTACACATTTGTGGAGTGCTTTAATGTCATCTGCTACTTGCTTTTGTGACATGCATTTTAGACAACTCTGGGATTTGTTTGAACGTTAATTTCTTTTGTGGATGGAAGCCAGCATACTGCTTTCACATCACAGATCTGCACTCAATTGTGTAACATTTGGATCAGGAACATTTAGGATTAAATATATTTTCTAAAATGTTTTGAGAAAGTTTTACTCAACATAAGGTCTGCTGCAGCATTCACACTTTTCAGGTAACTGATCTCAATGCTCTGAACAGCAGGACTTTGAAGACTTCAGCCAGGAGGTGACTTGATTTGTTAATCCTGCTTTTTTTCTGTGTTTCTTTTCATCTCCTCTATTTCATTACATTTGAAAATTAAAACAAATTCTGCCAAGAGCAAATTTGTTTGCATGTTGCCCTTTGTTTGCACTGACATTTATATATTTGCATACGATTGCCATTCCTTCTTATGCTGAAATCAATTCTGCTTTAGTGTCACTACAGTCTAAGTAAGGGATATCCTACCGCGACTTCCACACAATAAAGACTGATTGAATTGTCAATGATTTTCAGCTGTGTTTTGTATTACAAAGTTACACATGCTCTATTCCATTTAAGCTAAATAATCCCAAGAAACAGAGGTGACTGGATAAAGGGCCATGGTCAAAGATGTGAGGTCTCTAGTGAAGCTGACTGCAATAGAAAAAATTATATGATTACATGTCTGTGCTTCTCTTTTGTTTATTTATTTTTTAAAATGAAGTGAATGATATCCTGGTAAAGAGAAATTTCTTTACAACAAGGCATTCTGTTCCCCAGATGTTCCTGCAGTTGGTCATGAGACTTGATTTATGAGGACAGAGACGAACCACACACAGGTATACAGAGAAGGATGCTCTAGGAAATTATAAGAACCCACATTATAGGAAGTCCATTAGCTTTCACTTCCTAAATAATGAAACAGCACATTCATTCACCTATCTCTAGAAGTAAAAATGGATCTTTTGCAAATGGAATTCTCTTTTACTGCAGAAAACATGTCGTTTCTGCATACAAAAACCAGAATACTGTTTGAAACGTGCAGCAGAATTCTGGAGAACCGTGACAACCAATCAAATGTCATTACAAATACAAATTAAAAACTAGATTTTTTCATTACACTGACAGTCAATATTAATGCAAGTCAACATGAAGTGATAATGCTACAGTTATTTGCGGATCAACATTTCTCATCAGTAGAGTTTATCATCTATTTTTCAATGCAACATGTTTTCTTTAGAAGAAAAATGTTGTTCCTTGAAGGTAAGATGTTTGCAGAAATAACTCAGTTTCACTGAGCTGATGAGTAGTTTGAAAGCCAGTTATCTTAGGGTTATGCCAAATCACACCAATTCAGCCAAAGCTTTCAGGAACTCTGATTTTAGGTTTTGTGGAAGGAATTCTGGGAGCCTAGAAAACCTCAGTCAGGTCCCATATTTCCAGATCATTTAGCCACTTTGCTTTACATGAGAGGCTTTTCAGGCTGTTCTTTGATCTTTCAGGATGGCCAAGGTAACAATACAAACAAAGAACAGCTGACTGTCCAGTTTCATAACTAATAATTCCAAGATGAGATATTTTGTGTTTCCTCTTCAGTTAGCAGTTTTAAATATTTTAATTTTCATTCCAAAATAAGAACAAACCTCTTGCACTTCCATAACTTCCTACAACACTGGGAATTCAGAATTTTGAGCTGCTATAATCACAATAATTTAGAGTTTCTAATTTTTTTATGGAAATATTCGTAAAATATTTGAAATGTCCACGGTTTTTCTGATTAGTCTGAAAGTTCAGACCAAACCCACAAGGTTTTATGTATTTTTAGGTGTCCTTTATCACTCTTCTGTTTGCATTTTTCAGTTATCCAGTAAGGAGGCAGAAATATTAGGATGTGATTCAGATGCCTGTACTGTCTAAAAAATATTAGCAAGCGGTGATTAATCAAAATCCCATTGCACAGAATGATATTTCTTTGCATGAATTATTTTCAAATACATATTATACTACTGGAGTAAGAGATATAAATTACAAGATATTGGGTAATTTCCTGCCTGGGTAACTAATAGAGACTACTAATTTGACTTGCTCTCTGAAAATCAATCAGCTACAAATTCTGATCTTTATGCACAGGACTACACATTCTAAGCATTTAAAGACTTAAGGCAACTCGGCTTCAGAAAAGTACACCCCAAGTCCTAAATGCAGAGCACTGAGTCAGCCAGACACTTTATAGGTTCGTGTCCCTTTCTCAAGCATGAATGACTGCCAGGGATAGTGTGCAAAACTAAAGGGGCAATAATTCCCTCTTACTGCTAGCAAAAGGTTGATGGAAAAGGTATATAGTAAACAACATTGGTAATGCTTAGTTTTAATCAACTGTACAGGCCTCAAAGATCAGATCTATTGGGTTTTCTTGAGCACCTTTTGCTGACAACTAAGCAGAGTCCTCTGGTAACACCCACTGTGGGTGTTAAACACTAAAAACAAACTGTAAAGCTCACACGGTTGGTATTCAATTTTTTTCTGTCAGAAACAACATGTACGTGGTGAGACCTCTCCCATCAGTCAAGGTCTCCCTATTCTACCTGCTAACCAGCCTCACCACCACCTTACTCACTGCTCTTTGTTTTTCACTGCTTTCCCACTGAATTAACTGCTGTGAGCAAAACCTGAATACTCAATCCCTATTAAGCTTAAGACTGAAAAAAATGAGGTGCATGAACTCATGGTGTCTCTTTTTGATCCTTTCTGGTACATTTATAAATGACAATTTCTTTATTCAATGGTTTAATCAAGACAAACACTGTCTTAAAGGTGCTACCACTAGGAAAATTTTAAGATGGCAATGTTTAGGAAGTCTTTGAATGCAAATATATCTGCAGAATATCCTGTCTATAGTTGTCTCTCATCTGTTTCAATTTGTTGCTCTAGCCACAATGGGCAAAACCCTGATGCTTCATAGTGTCCATTCAGAGACTCCCTAAAATCCCTACTGATGGAGCCTCAGTTTTGGAAAGTGTTAAGTAGGTACCAACCTTCTAAAAATCAGTCTCCTTAAAGATTCTTAGACTGACCAAACCTGTGACCTCCAAAATCACTTATCAGCTATCCACACTAATTGTGTGGCCTACAAACAGTCTTCAGACTGTCCTCATTACAAATCATTGTGTTGCAAAGACTGAACAAATAAAGAATTCAGTTTATACTAAGTTACAGCTTTGTTTCTGTACTGAGATGTAGAGGGTGGAGAAGTTATCTATGCATTTAGCAATCTATGACCATGAAACATTATCACTTCTCTCTAAAAACACATCTCAATACCAGAATAATTTAGATATTTTTTTTTTTGTTGTTAACAGGGAAAGTTTAATAGTCAAGAGTCAAAATTTCACAGGTCAGATTTCACAGGTTTCTGGGTTGGTCTTTGTAATGAACTTCATCTCAGTGCTTCATTTAAAGAATTCTGTACTTCCTCTGTACTTCCACTGAACTCAGTAGGACTGCTCATGAGCATAAAATTAGGCACATCCTGAAAATGAGCTAGGACAGGTTTTTTCCATCTTACCATATTTTGCTCAAAATAGACACCCAGAGAGTTTTGCAAATGTGCACAAGCAGCGTTCAGTGATAATTTTTATAAACCTGTCTTTTCTTATTGAATTTTTGGGAAAAAAACCAAGCAATGTACTCCAGATGAAGATTTGTATGACATTGTAAGGTGTCATTAATATACTTCATGTTTCCCCTGGAGCGCAAATGGAGAAGCACAGGACCTCTGGCACAGGTAGGCAGCCCTTACCACTTCTGGCAGTGGGGTATTTAATTCTGCCACCTCTTGTAAGGCTGAACAAAACCCAGACCCAACTCCGATGACAGCTGAAGGTGTTGCTTTCCAATATGTTACATCTGCAGTTACAAGTTACATCTCAGGCTACACAGGTAATTTCTTTTATTATATTTTTATTGCACTCTCTCAATCAGAGAAAGAAAAACCTATATGACAAGCCGAGAAAGCTGGGACTCTTCAGCCTGGAGAAGAGAAGGTTGCATGGAGACCTCATAGCAATGTCTGAAGGGGACCTACAAGCAAGGAGAGGGACTCTTCATCAGGAACTGTAGTCAGAGGACAAGGAATAATGGGTTCAAACAGAAAGAGGGGAAATTTAGATTAGATATATGGAATAAATTCTTTACTGTGAGAGTGGTGAGACACTAGAACAGGTTGCCAAGAGAAGCTGTGGATGCTCCATCCCTGGGGAGATGTTCAAAGTCGGGCAGGATAGGGCCCTGAGCAACCTGTTCTAGTGAAAGGTGTCCCTGTGCATGGCAGGGGGGTTGGAACTAGATGATCTTTAAGGTCCTTTCCAACCCAAACCATTCTATGAATCTATGATTCTATGAAACTAAAAAATGCAGCCTATTTTATCTGAATCCCAGTCCAGTACACTTACAGGACAAAGTCTGTAAGCTAGATATCATCAAACATCAACAACTGTGACCTTTTCTGTGGCCTCCGAAGGAAGCCAGTATGTAGAAAAGCTTTAAAAGGCAATTGTAGGAGGCCTGTAAAGAACCACATACAATATGTGTAACTTTTTCCCTGTAAATGAGAAGGGCAGAGCCTTTTCAAGGACTGTACCTTTCAATTTCAGCATCACTGCTAACAAAAACGATGGAGAACAAATTCGGAGAAAGACTTGCAGACAGTCCTTTTTTAATACAAAAAAAATTCCTATAAAAGCTTTCTCTATATAATACATCCAAAGAAAGCCCTGAAAATCCTCTGCTACAGGAGTATATCGATAAGAACCAAAAACATGCCAGTAAAAAAACACCATCACAATGGGAAAGCAGTTCAAATACCTATGCTTTTAGGTAATAATTACAAGACTCTATTTCTAGTAATAGGGTTATGTAGGCGAAGCAAATACTGATTGATGGTGCCAGCAGATCACTTTCATAACAAGGTACAGAATGCAAATGCTTTGTGGAAAACAGTAATTGATTCAGTACCCAGTTGGTTATATGCATATTGATATCTAGGTTGCCTGAGTAACCTTAAGGCTAAGTACAATACATAAAATAATTTATTATCTCAACTTTAACAAATATATTACCTCATTCACACACATGTATTTTGAGACTCAGCCCTGAACTATGCTATCCGAAATGCCTATCAGGTCTTGGAACAAGCAACAGGTACTCCTGGAGGCTGTAGGAGTGTCTGAGAGCTTAGCAGAGTGGGAATACATGTAGCATGCTTCCCTCCCCTTCATTTCAGTTCCCTTGGGAGCTGGTGGCACCAGGGAGCTCCAGCAATACCTGAGGAGAAGCATCAGTTCTGACAGATGCAAGGACATACTGCATGGGTGGAAGCAATCTGTATGCAGTTGTATTTACTGACTACAGCACTCAGGTTTCAGGTGGTGACTGCTTTTTCACTGGACTTGCTTTCATGAGAAAGTTGTGGATTGACTGACTGAGAGCAACACAGACATGTCCCCTTGGAGCTCTGAGCTTCTGGAGATCAGGCTGGGATCTGAACCTGGTGCTTGCTTGGCAGGCAATTGTTTGTCTGGGTTCTGCCCCCAACCCATCAAATTCCCGAAAGCACCAAACCAAAATCCTGAAGTGATTTTGCAAGACAAGTTCAGCTAGAAGTATATGAACTTGGTAGCTCAAGTTTACCCCTAAATTTTAACACACTAATCCTGAAGAGAAAATGCAGTTCCCAAGGCCTTCTTTGTGAAAAGCAGAAAGATGCTCACTCCAGTTTTAGGGTATAAATAGATCAGAAATCTCTTAAAATCAAGTGCTTGACCTAAAACAGCCAAATCATCTTTATACTCTGCTCTCAAAAGCATTCTCCCATCTAATGCCTTCCACTGTAGCATTGCTGTTCACAGCAATCAGTATTCTGGGACACAGATTCTTTCCTTTCTTAATGCAAAACCTTACTTACACTTCA
Organism: Lepidothrix coronata; assembly: GCF_001604755.1. Taxonomy (NCBI): domain Eukaryota; kingdom Metazoa; phylum Chordata; class Aves; order Passeriformes; family Pipridae; genus Lepidothrix; species Lepidothrix coronata. The sequence continues at coordinate 286,147 of NW_016690519.1, read as the reverse complement.
TTTAGTAGGCTGCATGCTAATGAGAACTGTTTGCAATCTTCACTGTCAGGGTGAAGCCCCAGGGTAGCTCTCCCTGATTCCTGGCTGGTTGGGTGCACTGCACAAGGCACTCTTTAATTGGGGAAAAAAAGCCAAATGATACCTTCCCAATGTGCAGATAAACTGAGCTAAATTAACACAATGGATACTTCATGTTTCATGCAAAGTCGTCATTCCTCAGTGATCTTTTCTGCTGGCCTTTAACAAATATTCAATGTAGTCATCAACTTTGCTGTACTTAAGAATCTGGAGGTTGAAAAGCTGAAGCAGCACACATGTTCGTACGCAGCACACAGTTATATATGGCAACAGTGCCATGCAGCTCAACATGGTGTTTTAATTAATAGATGTGGGTGCTGTTACTTAGATAACAGCATCACTATGGTGTGATAGGGGAGATCAAGGTGCCCTTGAATTACTCACAGTACCTCCAAAGATTTAACCTCTGAGGAGACCAAAATATCCAGTGCCCTCTGCAAGGTGACACACAATGTCAAGAAGAGCCAGGAACAGAAACTATTTTCGTGAACCTGATGTAGCCAAAGGAGTATACTGTAACTGGGCATGCTACTATGAGCATTTATACATAGTGGAGTAGACAATCTTTGATGAAACTTGGCCAGGAAATAGTTAATATTTTCAAAGAAAATTTTTAAAATAAGTTAGTGTGCTCCTAGAACTCAACCTGTACATACATTTCCTCCTGAGAAATGCTGAAGCTTCAAGCTATGTGGATGTGAAACAACTTAGTATGCACTAGGGAGAGGAATCCTGCATTAGGTTCAGCTCCTGTCTCAACTATGTCTGATTATGTTCCCCATTTTAAGGCTTGTTACTTGATTTGAAAGCCTGTTACATCTCAGGAAACTTATACATATAACTTGTAGCTGCTTTCATAGTTTAAAAGCTGTCATTTCACCTTCTCCACAAAGAAATGCTTTTCCTGTCTATGTCAAAGCGATCCACACAGCTCTCCCACAGAGTTTTGAAAGCGTCTTCTGGTACAGCAACACAGCTTTTATTCTGTGAGAGCAATTTGCTCTGCCATTATATTGTCTGCAGGTATGCAGCTGTATTGTTTTATTGTGTTGATCTTAGAAGGAGCTGGAAAGCTCATAAACTGGAAAGCAATTGGTTTCCAGCTGAAGCTTTACTTCTTCCTAGTCCACTGTGCTCTCCAGGTGAATCCCTGTGGGATTTTGTTGAAAAGGAAAAGGAAAATGCAGTTGTGTTCAGACTGGGGCAAATGCACCCTCTAAATCAAGGGTTACATCCTTGTCTGCTTCTTACTCATTCCTTCTTGTCTGCTCACATAGATCATAAGCACACCTCATCCTGCTTCTACATCAGCTTCCCACAATTCCCACCACCCAGTTCCACACTTCTCTCAATGCAGGGAGCCTGCACATTTTCTGTGTTCACAGAGACACTGCACAGGCAAACACAGGCAACTCTTGAAACACGGATGATAAACACGTGCTGCACAGAAAAAACCACTATTTGCAGAAGGCACAGAGAAACATAAGTGGTGCCAAGCCACAGCTCTGACATCCCAGACACTTTCTTTTAGATGAGCAACACTTTCTCTTAGTGGCAACATCATCCTCAGTCTATACTCAAGTTTGCCAGTAACATTCATAAATAGGAAAAAATAGGAGACTAAGGCCACAGGCTGTAAGAGAAAGAAAGTTGAGGGGAAAACACCTTGCCCCAAGAGACAGTGTTGAGCTGCCCTGCAAATGGAGCTGGTAGGTATGTGAGCTGCTCGTAGCTTGCAAATACTGATAGGAATGAAATGTGTGGAGTTCATGGGGAATTTCTATGGAGATCCAGGCAGTTTCAGAGGCATTCCTCCTTAAATTTAGGGGAGCTAATTAGAATAATATATGTGCCACTTCAGCGTGATACCTGATGATCACGCTGCGGAGAAAGGAAAGAAAAGCTTTCTTGAAAGAAAATGCCATTATCTACCCAAAGCAAACACAAATCTGGAACTTGGTGAATGTTTTTTTCAGAGATGTTACAGTCATCAGTCACATAGTGTGTGGATCTGATCCACAATACAGTGCACACAGTCAGATGTTCAGCATGTTGCCCCGTTGCTAAGTATGAAGCCAGAAAATAAGTAGGTAGGTCAGTTCCCGCCTCATTAACACAGTGGGAGGGGAAAAGTCTGAAAAATAAGATTGTAAAAACAGCCATGAAAGCTTGTTGGAAGCTAAACAATACACAAGATCCAGCTATGATTCCCTTCCTTTACCTTATTTCTTTTTCTCTCTTTCAATGGCTTATTTTCAGTTGTTCCTAACTGCTGGTGATTTCTGCCTCTCCTAACCTTTAAGAATCCCAAAGCACAGAAATAATTTTCTCATTTACTTGAGCTACAGGAGCTTTATTTCCCTCCTCTTCTGGAAAAGTAGGGATTATCTCAGAGTGACTACCTTTTGCATGACTGTAAAAACTTACCTTGTGTGTGAAAGTGGGTGTGCTGAGGGTTTGAGTGGGGCACGAGGATACAGTCGGAGCACTGCCAGCACTCACTGCCAACACTGCCAATACTATTTTGCTTTTATCATTCTGCAAAGAGATCATCACCCTTGCAGCCACCATGCCTCTTGGGAGCGATGTCCCAGGAGACATTCTTCAAGGATTTTCATAAAACCACCATCCTTTAGCCCCAGTGAAGTGTGATTAAATGTGGTTATGTTAGATGGGGTTTTTTTTGCTGTTTTCTTTGCCTTTCTCTAACGGAACAATTTTTTAAAACCTCTGATAATAAAACCCCTTAAACAGAAGGTTAAATATGTGTAAGGAAAGTTAGTCAAAATGTTTGATAAAAGAAAGAAAAAAGAAAATTTTAATGAAAAATGAAAAACATCTCTGTTTCCTTCAGAATTCGAACAGAATTTTTCTCTCTTAGAGATTCCCGTCTAGCCACTTTTTATTGCTGGGTTGGGGGCAGAATTTAGTATGTATTGCTTAGATTTAATATTTTTTTAATTAAAAATAGAAGGGATAGGATTCTCCTTCTCTTTTAAATTCACATCATGACTTCTAAATGAAAAGTACTATGTTGGAAAGCAAAGGCTTTTTAGCAGGGCAGCCCATTCATGCTGAAAACTTTACATAACTGACATAGGTAAGCAATTCTATCATGATAAATGAGACAGCAGGTATATAGTTGGTTGTTTGGGAATGCAAAAAGAAACCACAAAATGCAAAGGTCCTGCAAAAAAGCCACTTGCAAAGTGATTCAGGTTCAACCATGGAAGGCAGGTTTGGACTAGAAGACAGAGGTAGTCTGGTCTCACTCAAATACTCCTTTAAAATCTATAAAATTGATGCTGATTGGTCTGACAGACCTCCTTAACACAGTCTGAGCAAATTTCGCCTCACTTGTCTGTTTCCAAGTGAACCTTCTGAAATGATATGTAGTAATTTCTCAATAATATTTCAATTTGAAGTGTTAATGGAAAGGAAGCTTTGCTTGGAAAAAAACCAATTCTTTTTTTTGTGAGGGCACCACAAAAAAAGCTGACTTTATGCCAGATGCCATCCCTGGATGGGGAACAGAGGCCAGAGCTCCCCCAGAAGACCGGTACTGTGTCTGTGTGGGCTGGGAATTGTGGTGGGCCAGGCAACCTGCAAGGATGGGGCTCACTGCCCTGCCTCTCACCTGCTGGCATTCCAGAGTCTGCACACTGGTCCTGGGCTGGTGCAGGGGTGACTGTCCAGGGCATGGAGCCACATCAGTGGCTCTTGTCCCTTGGTTCCCTCGTGGGGTCATACAAAGATGTGCTCTGACGCACATCAGCTTGATGTGAGCCACATGGGTCCCTGGTGCTGGCAGAGCTGGGCACATCCGCTGCCTGCAGCCTGGCGTCACAACCCCACTGCAGGATGCCATCCATCAAGTGCCAAACTGCAGATCTGTGAATGCCTTGTGGCACATCTCCCCACAAAAGGAAAGAGCTGGCATGGGTAAAGGGCTGGGGTCACAGATGGGCTACAAGGGTAAGAGAGGTCTGTGTATCACAGCATGAAACATGACATTCATCATGAGGTGTCACTCCACTGACCTCAAAAGGAAGGGCACACTTTTAATTTAATAACAAAATTTTGTTGGTACCTGAAAGACTTTAGTCCTCGGGCTTGGAAGCTGTGGCGGATACGGTTCCATGAAACTAAATGCCAACAAAGACACCTAAAAATCTCTACAGGCCTGGCTAGCAAAGTACTGTGAACAGTTCAACAAAGTTCCCCACAAAGACTTAGAGGGTGTATTACAAACCACCCTGAGGATAAAAGAGTAGGTGTGTCTGCCTTGAAGGCTCAGCTGCATCACCACCCACCAAGGAACCTTGCTGATTACTGGTTTTTGTGTGCAGAAGGCAGGGACACTGACACCCACAACACCAGCTTACCCACCCAAAGACAAACTGTTCTACACTGCCCCAGGCTCCTTCCCCCAGCCTGCCCTCCCTGGCCATTCTTTCACTGGCAGCACTGTTTGCTGCCTTCCTTGCCCACGTGTCTGTGTGAGACTTTCACTTCCCCCTGTACAATGGTAGCCCACCACAAGGCTTACAGCATGCGGCTAGGTAAAAATAGCATTCCAGGAGGTGAACACAGCAAAGCCTCAGCCTTCCTGTGCTGTAGCCTCTTTTGATTATTCATTTTCATCTCCTGTATGGTTATAATGACAGCCTGTCACATGCCTTTTTTTTTGGTTTTGGTAGGGAGAGGCTTAAGGAAAAGTTTTTCACTGTAGTTTCAGATGAGAAAAATGCTATTATTTCTCAATACCATATCTTTAGTCACAACAAGCAGAATGATTCTGTAACAACTTTAATTCAAACTTTGATTAGAACAGTGATAAAATGAGATGACGTTTTTATTTTTTTAAAACATGGGACCATTTTTTATCAAGGAAAAAGGGAAACGGCACCAAAATTTCCTAAGTGATTATGCTCCCCTCCTTATTCACACTTGGGCATGTAAACCTCATTTCAGACAAGCGCTGTCCTGCAACAGATGACCCTCGAAGGGGTTGGTAGAGCACTGAGATGCTGCTCTACAATTAGCAACTTCAGATGCCTGTAGAAAGTATATAATGTAGCTGATGTAATTGTTAATGAACCCTGTAATACCAGTTTTGGCAATTAGGTCACCACCTAATTTCCGACATGGTGCCTGAAATGGTATGGCAAATTGTGTAATATATCCAATAATCAGTCCCCATGTGGTACCAGCCCAAGGGGTCTGAAAGTCTCTCTCCTCTCACCAAGGGAAAGATTTACAGCTGTTTGTGTAAATCAGTGGTGTTTGGTTGAATAGAAACCCCATGTGTAACTCGCTTGTTTTCTGAATATGAGACACTGTTAAGTTCTGTAAATTAACAGGGGTAAATTGCCTTTACCTAAATTAATTCTCAGCTACACAAATAGGTTAAATAATTTAACGAGGTCCTAAGTCTGTGTGACAGCTTTAATTTAGTGCATAACTTTCACTGTGTATTGAAGTAGTTTCGAGGTCAGTTGTATTAAACAAATGCTAGCCTAAAGACAGAGTTAAGCTGTGCAAATAGTTCCCTGAACTGGGAAGCACGTAACCAACAGATAACTCAGTTATGCTTAAACTTTTATAGATGTTATTTCTTTCATCTTCTGGGCTTTGGAGAGAGCTTTGGAAATGAAACTCCTCACTGTAGCAATCACAGTGACATATGTGCAGCCCCCATTAGGAAAAAATATTTTCTGAGCTGGGATCTGAGATTGAACTCGCACAAATCAAGGCTTAGACATTTTTTATCACCTGCTAATGCACATGCAGGCACATTGTTTTTTGGCTTTTCCCCCCACCTTTCTTCAGAATGTATTATTTTTAAGGGAAAGTTGAATTAGGTTTCTTGTCTTTGCTTTTTCTGTTTTCCCTTCAGTTCTATATTGTCATACCTTGCCAGATAATCTCACTTTTCTTGTGAGTAGCATACTCTACCATTTAAGCAAAAATGGTTTTCAGAAAAAATATGTCCTATGAGATGTTATGACATTTTGTGAAACAATGTAATGCAATGTGACTGATGCAGATGGATATGCCCCATAAGGCTGAGAGATTTAGACATGTAGTTTTCCCCCCAAAAATCACTTCATAAAGCAGTTTTGTTTAAAATATCACTTTGAAATTCTATTTAAACTCCTTGGAATAGATAGAAAATTTATTTAAACTTTTATATAAAAGCTTTTTTACCTGAATGCTTAGAGATGTTCTATCTTCAATGCTTTTTAGAGCTCAGTATGTAGGGAAATAATACACAAGAAAGCATCTAGCTAATGTTTCCTTCTTTACTCCCACCCCTGAGAGAAATGCTTTAGTGGGATCAATAGTTATAAATCATTACAAATTATTTGAGGTTTTATTTCATCTACTTTTATTATAATGTCCATGCCATCTGCTGTACATATTGAGCTTATTACACTAATTCATTTTGCAAGCTCCAATCTCTGAGTGAGAGGTGTCAGAGGGCAATTGATTAAGGGATACTTGTTCTGCTGCAGCTTTTTCTTTAATTCCTCTCCAAAAGGATTTCAGGTTGAGCAAGGGAGCTGACATGATAATGGGGCCTCAGGTCGGGAGATAAATGACACATGTGACTTTGTGCATTCATAAATATGGGAACATCTTTTAACCTGGTGGTGCTGGGAGGGGCAGTGGGTGTCAGCTGTGTGTTAGTACAAAGCCAAAGGCATAAGGTTGTTTCTCTTCTAAATGCTGAAAGAGAATGGATGCTTGCCACATAAATGATAGCCCAGTTTAGAAATCTACCTCACATGCACCCCTTATTATCTACAGTAAAATGAATTTTGTGTGATCGCACGGGAAAAAGAGGAAAACTGGAACAAAGGAAAACTCAAAAGGTCCTCTAATATAGCATATGATATCACTTCTATAAAAAGTGAATAGTTGTACTGTATGGAGTTATGTATCTCCACCACAAAGTAAGAGTTGTTTGTTTATAAACTTCTCAGCCCTGACATGCGCATCCTCAAATTCTTGCCTTCCATATCTGGAATAAGCCAACATTAAGACAGAAGGGTTATAGGTGGTTGAAAAAAAAAATCCATCACTGTGTCTGCATCAGTTCAAGACAGTGTCAAGAAGTGAACAAGACATGTCATAAATATTAGAGACTTGCTTTGTTACCTTAGAGCAATCAGTCCAAGTATGACAGTAGCCTGAATATTTAATAACTAATGCTAACTTTACAACTGCAACTTAAGCTTCATCACATTTTGACCTACTTATAATTAACTTGTCCATCATGCCTGAAGTCCTGACACTATACATACAACTGAGTAACATTTACACCCATTAGCAGTTCCACTGAATTCAAAGGAAAACCATGAAAAATCTTTTTTTAGTGGATACTGGTGCTGTACCCTTTAAATGCAGAGACAGCCATGCATAAATACATCAGTCTGAGATCCTCTCTAAAGGTCAGAACAGCATTTTAGCACAAGCTTCCTCATCCTCACCAAGCTGGACAACACAATATAGTTGAGTTCAATCACTTTGAGCTGTGGCCCTACATTTTCTGCATGTGTTTTTGGAGGTTTGGATCTCTGCCACATACTATTAGTTGCAATCATGTGCAGCTTGCATCTAGCTTGTGGCCCCTTTTAAGTTCCAGCCACTCCAGGCTTCAAATGCAAGTGTAGTCGCTGTCGAAGTGCGCTTCTCCCTTTGTGTTCTCTCACACTGTTTCCATTGTGCCAGCAAAGTGACTAGGTTGTCAAATTTCATTTGGAGAAAGATCGAACATTTTAATTTATTTGGGTTAAAAAGTTCTTGGACAGTTTTAGTTTCTTGCAAAATTTTATGTTAGGTAATGCCTATTTCAAACACCAATTCTGCTGATTCTTAAGCACATAGTTTATATTGAAGTCAAAAGGCACGCCACGAAAGTCTGTGTTATACTTACTATCCGTGGTACCTCCTAGCTACTTACAGAATCCTCTGGATGAAACTTTTACTGTTATAATACCTCCA